>NC_084956.1:799633-830762 GCF_949316205.1 Platichthys flesus
CTTCTGTTTGTATTCAACAGGATATTATTTTTATTATTGTTAGACAATTCTTATTATTGATCCATCAACAGAAACAGGAAATACGTAAAATGACACTTTAAACGATTAGTGACATACTGTTCATAAGCACAATCCAAACCGTGATGAATCTGACTCATATCTCACTTTGAGCAGGGTCACTAGTCCTCATGTCCCTCTGTCTCTTCATGTCTTCATGTCCAGTGTCTGGTCCCAAAGACGAACTTTGATTGATTTGTGTTTTCTGATATTTATATGCACAAGTGATCTTTACATAAAAACACTCAGATCAATGAAAAGGTGCAATAACCACCACGTGACTCTGGAACATAATTCGGCTTGTTCATGGCTCATCATGGGGGGGGGGGGGGGGGGGGGGGTATTAATCTGTCTGTGTGTGTCTGTGTGTGTGAGAACTGGAGAGAGAGAGGGAGAAAGGAAGAGCTGCTCACACACACACACACACACACACATTCTCCCTCTCCCTTCTCTCTCTCTCTCTGTCTGTCTCTCTCTCTCTATCTCTCTCTCTCTCTCTCTCTCCACAGAAAGGGGGGGGGGGGCGTGTTGAGGAAGAAGGGGAGGAATGAGGAAGAGGTCCTCCTCGCTCGTCTCGCGCGCCTCGTCCCAGCTCGTGCGGGTTTGCTGATGCAGCTGTTCCGGTCCCGGTTCACACAGGTCTCCGGTCCCGCACCGTGGAAACGAGGAGTCGAGCGGAACCCGATCCACGGAGAGGAGGTGCCGGTGCATGGGAATCTCCTCACCCCTCCTCGCCCCCCCTCACCCCTCCTCCTGCGCGCCTCGCTCGCTGGACACGTATAAGAGCTCCCTGCGTCTCCATTACCAGTCCCCACTACTGGCGTACCTCTACTCCTCCTCCTCCTCCTCCGCCTCCTCCTCCTCCTCCCTCCTCCTCCTCCTCTGCTCTCTCACTTCTCCAGTGGAGCTGTGGAGCAGTAGTGCCGCTCTTACGCCTCCGGACTGTGGACACTCTGGACACGAAGGTAGGACACTCCGCGGCTCTCCGTTGCAACACCGTACGGGGGGGGGGGGGGGGGGGGGGGGGGGTAGCATGCGGCTCTTTGCGTTGTGGAGTGGGGGTACCGGGTGGGAGAGGGGACGGGGGGAGACCCGTGCAGCCCGGACGGTTCACTCGCATCCTCCCTCCTCGCCACGCGCTCCTCACTGCACCTTCTCCTCCGGGGAGGTGCTGGCCCCTGGCTGCGGGGGACTGGGTGTCTCTGGGTTTCACTGGGGTTCACTGGGAACCAGCAGCGGTCCAGACCCCGGAGAGGCTGCTCCTCTTCGCCCCAGGGAACGGTTCTCCTCCTGGCTTTTCCCTGCCCTTCACTCCTTCCCTCCTCTCCTCCTCCTCCTGTCCTCCTCTCCTGCTCCCCTGCTCCCCTGCATGTCTGAGTGCCTCGCGTGTCTCCAGCGGGACTCGATCCGGGATGCAGGGCACGTCCACAGATCCACGCTCGAACCTTTTATAGGTGTCAAATGTGGAAGTTGGTGACAAACATGCGCAAAATTCCCTTTGGACATGTAATCCCTGCGGGGGGGGGGGGGGGGGGGGGGCGGACACATTTGTGCAGGTCCGCATCCTTTGCGCCACCAGTGCAGTGCTGGATGGGGGGGGGGGGGGGGTGCGGACCCCGTGGCTCAGTCTGAAACGGGGTTGATTCCTGAATTGAGCAGAACCGGATCAGAACCAGAAGCTCGTGTCCTCCTCGGGCTGCTGCGTTTGGGCAGATGTTCTAGATGGAAATGAAACAATGAGCAGATCTTCACCGTCACCTCACTGCTCCTGTGAACCTGCTCCAGAGCACAGGAGCTGCTCCATGAAGAGGAGCTGCTCCTTGCCCTGAGGAGACAGAACATCAGGCTGCAGGGGCCATCAGGGCTTTCTAGGTGATTCTCTTCCAGCTGACTTCAGTCGGCCTCTCTGGGCTCAGAGGAAGTGCAGCTCCTCCACTGTGGAGCCTATGAAACATTTATTTATGACAGTGAAAAACTGAAGCCAGGCAGCAGCCGGGGGTCTTCACTGCTTCAGCCTCACAGGGAGGAAGAAGGTTCTCGTAGAGATTGAACATTATAGAGCAGCTGGTGATGCTTCACCACTGGTCCAGAGCAGCAGAGGCTGGAGTGATGTGTTTTCCAGACCTTTGTGTGATGCCAGATTCCTGCTGCTTCCCAGTAGGTCTGCACCAAGCAGTGATCAGACCTGGAGAGAGCACGTACGCAGGTACACAACTTCCTCGCTGTGCAGCAACTGCAGGGTCACTCTGTTATACATCAGTCAGGGCCACAGTGTAGTGTAGGTCTATAAACATCATTTGCTGTGAATGGTTTCTCAACATTTAGTAGTATCCTGCGATTTCTGCCAGGCCTGCATAATTTAATTTCCTTTCTCCGTCTGCTTTGTGTTAAAAATATCTATTTTTATTCTACTAAATATATAAATAACACAGTGACAGCCTATATATTTCAGCAAGGCTTTACAAATATCCCGTCAGGTGAATAAATAGACTAATAAAAACATTTAGAAACCCTAATGGAACAATGTGTTGTTTGTTCCCACGCTCCAGTAGTGGTTCTGCAGAGGTGAGCCTGTTCTCTGTAGTTTACAGTCAACAGGGGGGGGGTCACCAAAGAGAAAGGTCAGGTCGGGATTCACTTCTGCTCATGTGACACAAAAGAGCTGATGAATGGGATTCTTCGACAGATTAGAGTCCTGTGGTGTAAGTGCCTGTTTTTATTTTAAACTGCTCAGATATACAACAATGCATACGCATGAATGTTTATATTTACACATCATTTTTATAGTAACCTACAGTAGCAGAGAGAATAGTGTTGTATCTGGTCAAGGCAGTTAAACTGGTTGGCGACAGTGTGACCTCATTCAACAGCTAATAAGCTAATAGGGAGGCTAATAGGTAGCCTACCATGTCAACCTGAGTAAGAGCTCATTTATTAGAAATCAATAAGCTGATTGGATGATTCCCCGCGAGCTCCCCATCTATCAGAGGTCAATTGTAGGGTGGTCCTCTGTGATTGGCTGATACGTGCGACCCCCGCTGTCATTTGTCAAGTCCTGAGGTTAAGGAGTGCATGAACCCGCTCTCACACGGCCTCAGTGCTTTCCCCCCCCCCCCACCCCACCCACCCCCCGAGTTCACAGGCCCGGTGATAAAAGATGGATGAATTGAAAACCAGGTTCCACACGCAGCCCAGTCAGGAAGCAGAGGTTAGCACGTGATGGTAAAAGCTTGAACGAGTCAACTCCATTTAATGTATAAAGGATATAAACATGTTTGTGTACGAGCACTGTACAATCTGCACAACACATGTGACTGTTTGTGTTGGGCTGTTTGTGTTGTGCTGTTTGTGTTGGGCTGTTTGTGTTGGGCTGTTTGTGGATGCAATGTAAGATTCTGATGTGGAAACCAAGTTGTCCAGTAATGGGTAAATGAACCGTGAAGCAGGTGAACTAACAAGCTGAGATGAGAGGAGAAGGTTCCCTCAGACGCTGGAGACCAAACATGTTTCAGATGTTCAGAATATGATTAAATACCCCCCCCCCCCCCCCCCCCCCCCGAGAAGGAGCCCGTGGCTGCACCCTCTGTGATTGAGCGGAGCATCGTACTTATTTGTCTTTATTTGGTCTTGCTTGTTAACATCACACAGCTCATCATAGCTTCACGTGTCAGTGCCCCCCCCCCTCAGCGGACAGAGTGACAGGCAGGAGGATACCCCTCAGTGTCTCTGGTTGCTGGTGCGATTCCCCTTTCACTCCGAGTGTATTCTGATGTGAAGAGACGAGGATTGGCTGCGAGCTGCGTCCAGGCTGAAAGAGCTCAGCGTCTCTAATGACAGTAAACGCACAACATTAATCTTCAGTTGTTCGCAGCGGCTAGTGTGTCTGTGTGTGTTTGTGTGTGTGCATGTGTGTGTGTGTGTGCACATAATGTCCTGCCCTCACACTTGCACACAGTGGAATAACCCTTTAGCATTTCTTTATGAGAGACGGAGAGGGTACCATTCCTCAGCCCTGTCTCTCCCCTCTCATTTCCCCTCTTCTCTTTCCATTTGTCTCCCTCTCTCATTTTTCCTTCCTCCAGATATCCCTCTCTTCTTCCAACGTTTCATCCCTCTCTTCCTTTGTATTTGCTTTTCAATATTTCTTCATCTGGCTTTCACTCGAGGTTTTACATTTTTCCTCATCCCGTCTTCCTCGGGAGCAGAAGAGCTGCGGCTTCTCCTCGGAGCCGCAGGCCGGATCATTTCTTTGTGCTTCCTGCAGCTCACAGTTTATTCTCAGTGCACATGGTCTGCATCTATTTTTCAAATGACTTTACCAATACATCACTTAATGTACTGATGATGTCAAATTTCCATGCGCGATTCATTCCCTGATGCAGATTAGTGGTTTGTACAGAAGGTCGTGTCCTGTCTGTGGTGGAATCTGCTGCTTGGCACCTTGGGGTGCCGCCTGCCGAGGCTCCGAGGACCGGCAGCACCGGGCCGGAGAGAGAGCAGCTGGACTTAGAGCAGCACCTGGTTCTGGTTTTCTTTACTTTGTGTATTGTGCTTTTGTTGTGGCCCTCGGGGGAGTTTAGGATTCAGCTGTCCGGTGTTTGTGTGAGTCTGTGGTTTGGCTGAAACTCGTCTTATGTTGTGTTCGTCTGGAAACACGTTCAAGTTTTGAGGTCATAACGCCGGGATTTATTCTGACACCTGATATCTCAGTTAAAAAAGGAGTAATAATCCAAACCTCTGTTCGGTGACTCAGCTGCTCGGGTGTTGACAGCAGAGACAGACACGCACCTCGAGTGCGGCTCTGATGTGGTTCAGGACAAACAGAGCAGTCAGGATTCTAACAGAGCAGATCTGGATCCAGACGTCCCCACAGGATGTTTGCACTGTCTGGACACGCAGCTCTAAACAGAACAGGTGATTATCTAAAGTGTAGCCTCATGATGAAGTGATAAAGAGCAAAGCAATCAGGATTGTGTAGACAAAGTGTGTAGAGGATTTGTGTGCGTGAGGATGAATTCTAAATGAGCTGGCAAGAAGAACAAGAGCAGAGAACGGAAACTAGAGCGTTGGCTTCATGAAGGAGACGTGTGTCATATCAGCAACTCTTACACTATACCTTCATAATCCTAATTATCTAATATTGCTTTATCTTTAAACGTGCTCACTGTAGTCTATAATGAGAAAGGCTGAAACCAGCTGGAAGATAACAGACATCCTCTGCTCAGGTGCCTTTCAGCAAGGCACTGCAACCTGCCTTTGTGTCAGTAATGTGACATAAACATCTGAAATCATAACAATCATGATATTGTTACACCTTGGCTCAGGTGTGCAACAAGAAAACCCTGAATAACACAAGTTCTGAAGATCTAGCATTTATTTTATCCTGAAACAGAACACAAGCACAGCAGACAACTCCAGGGTTGTCACAATATCATAATCATATATTTATAGATGCTAGGGCACAGTCAGAGTGTGACACTCAGAGATATCACTCATCTCAATGTACAGGACTCATTTTCCATCAAGAACCAAAAATTATGGGGGGGGGGGGGGGGGGGGGCATCTGAGAGGTGAATCTGTCAGACTCCTGCTGCCTCCGGCTCCACTCTTCTACTGACGCTTTTCTTCACTCCAAAGTATCTTGTAATCATTTAATAATCTGGATCAAACAGTTTCTATGGTCCTACATTGATGGAGCGTAGCTGGAGATCCACTGGTGAAGAGAAGCCGGACTGGAAACCCTCTGTTTCCCAGAGAGCAGCTGGCACACAGAGAATGCTCTCCAGCCATCAGCCTGTTGGGAAAGTGACGTCCTTAAGTGAAAAACCAACAAATCCCAAAGCACACGGATTATTGACCCCTGGGAAACGCCTCACAAAGCCTGGTGCGACCACAGGAGAAGGTGGTGGACCTCCGAGAGCGGCTGGCTGCTCCTCCACCAGAAGGTCCCTCTTCAGTTATCTGCTCACTGAGGGCTAGTTTCATTAGGTGAAGGTGTAATTGTGTTTGTGACTGATTTTCTTAACATCTGATCACAGAGCTCTCGCACCACAGCCGAGCTGAGGGGGGAGAGAGGGAGTGGGTGGGGGGGAGGGAGAGAGAGAGTCATATGTAATTTACAGTTTCATCTATAATGATCATTGTGGTAGAAAGAGAGCAGAGAATCACTGATGTAACTATCGATGTCTGGTCCTTTGTGCGTGTGCATGTCGGAGTGTGAACGGGTGATTATCGGGAAATGGACGTTGGTTTGGAGGAATCGAGCAACGAGCTTGTCTGAGGAGAGTTTTAAGCTGATCTGTGTTTCAGGTCTTAGGGTCCTGTTATTGATCCTTAATTAAAAAACTCGTTAGTGTGTGTGTGTGTGTGTGTGTGTGTAGCAGTGCTTTGTCTGAAAGGTCTAGAAAGTTCTTAAAGTTTTCTTTTTGTTGAAATAAATCTCCAGATCGAGCCGTTGATTTCAGACACTCGGTCAGATTTATAGTTGAAAGCGATATTCAATTGTAAATTCTTCAGGGTTTGGTTTGTGAGGCAGGACAGCTGGTGGGGGGGGGGGCGCACACACACACACACAGTAGAAGAAGACGAGCAGGCGTCCTAACAGCTCCTGGGTGAGAGGGTGAGGAAGAGGAGGACAGACATCCAGAGCAGGTTCAGATGAGGTCGCTCTATGTGATCATGGTCCCGGCCTCACCAGCTCTGAGTTCAACTCTTCTTCAGTTTCTCTTCTGAAAATCAAGAATAACCTGAGCTCCGGTTTCACAGATTTACGAGCGGATGATACGGTTGAAATCAATATGAAAATGGAAACGGGGGGGAATCGGGGATGCTAATGGCGTAGGGATGGTCGCTCAATATCTCCTCAACTGGGATTGATATATAAACTAAAGAAAATTCATGATCCCCAGAGGATAAATCCTAAAGACTTTAGCGACCCTGTGACCTTTCCACTGACGCCACCATGAGGTTAAAAGTAGTCATCATGATCGAATCGTCTCAACAAGTATTTCATTGACTGCAATCCCCCCCCCCCCCCCCTCGGGTTTAATTATCATAAACAATAATGTTATATTGCCTTGTCTTGGTCTGCTTGATTTTAGCTTTTCGGGTTAAATACAAGTTGGGGGATGAAGATTTCTTCCACCTGCTTATACGTACAGATACATGTAATATTGGTTCACTTATATTTCCTATCATTGAAAGATATTATTACAATATCACCCAACGATATTTAAAACTGTCTGGCTCCTGCATTTGAATATTCTAAGCCAGAGTAAAGAGCAGCTGATCTGATGGGCTCCTGGGAGGAAACACAGGCCCACTCTCCGATGTGATTCTGTGTCAGGACTCAAAGGAGCATTTGCATTTTCTTTGTATCCCCTGAAATCTCAGGAGAGGATGTGTCTTCACTGCATCTGCTTCCATCACATCTCCTTTTAGATTCCACCCACACTGTGCACATTGCGTCTGCATTTCAGAAATTGATTTTAATTCCCTGCTCATAACTTTGAGAGCCCGGTGTTGCATCATGGGGCTATTAGCTGCGTGGACCCCTGTGGTTCTCAAGCAGGGGTCAACCTGGATGGAACACAGTCAATCACCCTGAACCACAGAGATGATGTTCATGCTGCTGTCCAGAACCTTTTCACACACAAAGAGGAAACATGGAATGTATTCACCTTGTTATGATTCTTCACCGGCAGCAGCAGCATGATTCTGAATCTCTGCAGCAGCCTCAGGGAACATGTGGGTCAGAGGTTCACTTGGAATCTGGTGATCAAATCAAGCGCTCCGTAGTTATTTGGGCTTTTTACAAAGTTTATCATTATGATTATCAGTCGGCCACATATGAAACACCTCTTCACACTCAGCAAGGAGCTTTAATTAGAATCCAAATCACCCGACAAGGTGCAGACACTGGGTTGTGTGTGTGACGAGGCTGAGCAGCTTCCCTACAGACGCATTTATACACGATTGAAAATGATTCTTAACAAATTATGGCTTTCATACAAACAAATTCTGCCCTGAGGCAATTACATGGAAACTGAATGAGGTCTCAGTGCTGGGACTGTTCTCTCTTCCTCACTGCACTTGGATGACCTTCAATCATTTCTATTAGTGAATCTGTTTGTTTAAAAAAAGTAGAAACATTAGCACAAAATCAAGAGTGTGTGATTCCATCAGTTTGCATAAGAAACGTCTGCACCCGCAGAGACACAACTGCTGAGGCACACAAATCACAAAGTGAAGAAACTAGACGACACAAGGAAAAGACAATTACACCAAAACATTCACAAACCGGAGTTTTGTGTAGTGATTTTAGATGTGGTTGTTTTAATTGATCAGTGATTGACAAAAAGCTCAGATACAGTTTTTCTTTGGCGTCTGGTCCGGTTTCAGATTCTGGACGCCACCAGGCAGCACCCCGGTTTATCTGTGGCTGGTTTTTACTTGCTGACCTAAGGAGCTCAGCACTTTCTTCCCTGAAACACGTTTGTGATTTAGTGAAGTTGAGACTTTTATGTTCTTCGTGCTTGAACCAGGTTGTGTTGCTGAACAGCCTCGGCGCTCAGACGTCTGCACAGAGGTTCTTCAGATTCGACCTTTCAGAGCCTACGAGAGGTTAAAGAGAATCTATAAACCACTGAGCTTCCAAACAGCTTCTACAGAAACAACGTATTTGAGAGGAGAGTTTGTTACAACTCGTACTTTCTGTAGATTTCTATCCATCGTGAGATATTAAACCTGAAATGAACACATCTAATAGAATCAAAGGACAGAATCAGAACTAATCCCTTTCCTTCCAGACGTGTCTCTAATGTGAACTGTCTCTTCTGCTCTCTTCTGTCTAAAGATTGAAGATCCTCATTAGTCGTCAGCTCACGGTTCTGGTCCGGACGTCACCATGGGCCGCTGGGATCGCTCCCCCCTGTCCCCCGCCCCGAGGCTAGCCCTCCTCACTGTGATGCTCCTCCTCAAACTCCAGCTCTCGTTGGCTGGCGCTCCGCCGGAGTCCAGCTTGGACGGCTCGGTCTCGGCAGTGTCCACCAACAAGACGGAGTGCTCGAAGCCCGAGGCGTGCACGAGGGGCGTGGTGCTGCCCATCTGGGAGCCCATGAACCCGTCGTTCGGAGACAAGGTGGCTCGGGCGACAGTTTACTTCGTGGCCCTGGCCTACATGTTCCTGGGCGTGTCCATCATCGCTGACCGCTTCATGGCGTCCATAGAGGTCATCACGTCACAGGAGAAGGAGATCACCATCAAGAAACCCAACGGGGAAACCACCACCACCACGGTTCGAATCTGGAACGAGACGGTGTCCAACCTCACCCTCATGGCTCTGGGCTCCTCGGCTCCGGAGATCCTGCTCTCCGTCATAGAGGTCATGGGTCACGGGTTCCAGGCGGGCACCCTGGGCCCCTCCACCATCGTGGGCTCCGCGGCGTTCAACATGTTCGTGATCATCGGGCTGTGTGTGTACGTGGTGCCGGACGGGGAGACCAGGAAGGTCAAGCACCTCCGGGTCTTCTTCGTCACGGCCTCCTGGAGCATCTTCGCCTACATCTGGCTCTACCTGATCCTGTGTGTGATCTCGCCGGGCGTGGTGCAGGTGTGGGAGGGGCTGCTCACCTTCATGTTCTTCCCCATCTGCGTGGTCTTTGCCTGGGTGGCCGACCGCCGCCTGCTGTTCTACAAGTACGTGTACAAGCGCTACCGCACCGGGAAGCAGCGTGGGATGATCATCGAGACCGAGGGCGACCGGCCACTCCCCTCCAAGGTACAACTCCCAGTACCACAAGTACTACTACCGCCTCCCAGTACCACAAATACTACAAACACCTCCCAGTACCACCAAGACTACTACCACCTCACAGTACCACAAATACTACTACCACCTCCCAGTACCACCAAGACTACTACCACCTCCCAGTACCACAAATACTACTACCACCTCCCAGTACCACAAATACTACTACCACCTCACAGTACCACAAATAATACTACCACCTCCCAGTACCACAAATACTACTACCACCTCCCAGTACCACAAATACTACTACCACCTCACAGTACCACAAATACTACTACCACCTCCCAGTACCACAAATACTACTACCACCTCACAGTACCACAAATACTACTACCACCTCACAGTACCACCAATACTACTACCACATCACAGTACCACAAATACTACTACCACCTCCCAGTACCACAAATACTACTACCACCTCACAGTACCACAAATACTACTACCACCTCACAGTACCACAAATACTACTACCACCTCACAGTACCACAAATACTACTACCACCTCACAGTACCACAAATACTACTACCACCTCCCAGTACCACAAATACTACTACCACATCACAGTACCACAAATACTACTACCACCTCACAGTACCACAAATACTACTACCACCTCACAGTACCACAAATACTACTACCACCTCACAGTATCACAAATACTACTACCACCTCACAGTACCACAAATACTACTACCACCTCACAGTACCACAAATACTACTACCACCTCCCAGTACCACAAATACTACTACCACCTCACAGTACCACAAATACTACTACCACCTCACAGTATCACAAATACTACTACCACCTCACAGTACCACAAATACTACTACCACCTCACAGTACCACAAATACTACTACCACCTCACAGTACCACAAATACTACTACCACCTCAGATTACCACAAATACTGCTACCACCTCACAGTACCACAAATACTACTACCACTTCACAGTACCACAAATACTACTACCACCTCACAGTACCACAACTACTACTACCACATCACAGTACCACAAATACTAGTACCACCTCACAGTACCACAAATACTACTACCACCTCCCAGTACCACAAATACTACTACCGCCTCACAGTACCACAAATACTACTACCGCCTCACAGTACCACAAATACTACTACCGCCTCACAGTACCACAAATACTACTACCACCTCACAGTACCACAACTACTACTACCACCTCACAATACCACAACTACTACTACCACCTCACAGTACCACAAATACTACTACCACCTCACAGTACCACAAATACTACTACCACCTCACAGTACCACAAATACTACTACCACCTCGTAAACAACACCACCAGTCACAGTACCACTACCATATCAGCAACTGGTACAGAAATTATATTATTTGCCAACAAAAAGACAAAAGCTTGAACGAATTCGGAGTTTTTTTATTTTTAAAGACTAATTCTGATTCATCATAATCTGGGTCTTGTTTTCACACCTGTGATCATAATATTTGTTGCTAGGTTAAAGTTCATTACTATGATCCGAGTATTCAGAAAGTATTCTTTAATATTCATTCAAGGCAATGTACAAAAGAACGACCATATCATATCTGCCCAAAATACCGGAATCTTTTATGGGCTTTATAACTCTTGAGTACCTGAAAAATATATAAGACCAACAATAAAATCTTCTCTTAACTCGGGAACTAACAATTTATCATTTATCTCAATTCAGCTGAATGTAATATGCTCAGATTTTCACATCTTTATCTGAAATACAGGTTTTTTTTTTTGAACAGTAAATATTTTGTCATCCTGAACAGAAGTTCCTCGATGATGATGATGATGATGATTTTAATATTTGAATCAGATTTTAAAAGCTTCCTTCATCAGAATCTCTCTAAAGAAACTCAACTGTCCTGCAGCCAGATCTCTTTTCCAAGGGCGTGAAGTTAGGAAGCAGTAAAATGAATTAAGCACCGCTCAAACTAACATGAGAAAAAGCAGATCAGGCACCGAGTGGGCAGAGGTAAGTGATGAGTAATGTGTCTGCATTACTGAATGGAACTCAGCCAAAGTAAACTAATACTGCAAAGATACATGCAAAGAAGTACTTGTGTTGTATTCACTTTTTAATTTCCTGTTGTATAGCTATAACATGCTTTGACATATTTAGTGCTTTGTACACATCGAAGTTAATAGTTGGTATTGTAGTGTTTATTCATAACTCATGTTATTTATACTGAAGAGCTGAAGTGACATTTAACAACCCTCTTAACGATCTTATCATAATTCATAAATACATGTCTCCCTAATGAAAAAGAACTATGAACAACAGAAGCTATTCATTTTGAGAGTTGTAAAATAAGGGATTTCAACATGTTTGAGTATAAACTCGTATTCCCATGCACAGCAGAATTCTTCAAAACTCTCTGTGCACTAAACTCAGCTGAATCCTCCCGAACCAAAGTATTAATACTGAGATTCATATTCAATGATTGCATCAAAGTCGTCCAGCTCAAAGGAGCAAAGAAAATTATTATATTCATATTAACATGCTCAAATTTACAGGAAACACTTTCATTGCTGCAGCTCCTCTTTTCAGCCTCTGTCTGAAACACTTGGTTTTAGCTCCTGTCTCTTTAAGCCCCCCCCCCCCCGGTTATGATATCTGCCACGTGGACAGAATCTCAATCTATACTGATGACGCTCCTCTCTCTGTCTCTCTCTCTGTCAGGTGGACATCGAGATGGACGGGAAGATGCTGAACTCTCATGGCGTGGACTTCCTGGACGGTTCCCTGGGTTTGGACCTGGACGAGAAGGACCTGGACGAGGATGAGACCCGCAGAGACATGGCCAAGATCCTGAAGGAGCTCAAGCAGAAGCACCCTGACAAAGAGGTGGGTGGCAGAGTGAAGGAGGAACCTGAGAAATGGACAGACGCTGCTATCAGTGCTGCTGCTGTCAGTGCTGCTCTCCTCTCTGGTGCTTTTCTTGCTTTGGGACTAAAATGACAGAATAATCAGCAGCAGATGGCCGACTTTCTGTTGCCTTCTTTATCACTGTGATTATGGTGATGAATGCAGCTCAGGTCTCATCTCAGCCACTCACATTAATCTGATAATCGTGCAGCAGGAAAGAAACACAAAGCTGCAGCAGTTGTGACACAAATATATGAATAAAAACATAAACACAGGTAATACAGTTCTGTTGATGGTTATTCTGTCGGTGTATAAACAGTACAGGGAGTCCAGCCTCCACTTGTGTGTGTATATACAGAACAACTACACGTGAAACAGTGTTAATAGAAGACATTACACTGGTTCACTCCAACAGACTGACAGGATGATGGAGCTGGAACAGACAGAACAAGTCGAGTTAGAGAACCTTCCTCAAAGTAAGAGGTTGTGTTTTCAGACCTCATTTTAAATCATTGAGAAATAAGAACCTGTTGTGTTTTCCTCACATTGTGATCCTACCCCTGTATGAGAGGAACACATTGAAAGCTGATGAGCTTCGTTCCAGTCGGTGTTCTTCTTATTTTCTTGGACGAGGTTTCACACAAACACGTGTAATAGAAAACAGAAGCTTCTTACGTGCATGAGAGACGCTGCTCAAAGAGGGTTCACGCTTTCTGCCCTCATCTCTATATGGATTAAGAAGGAGGCTGATAGAGTCTGCTTTTTATTTCTCTCATACTCATCCCGGACACAGGGACAACAATATTATAGTAGAGATATATTCTTATTTCAGCTGCATTTAGCAGAGGTTCTTCAATCCAAAACGTTACCGGACCATGATCCAGTCTCACCTTCTTGTCCTTGGAGAGATGTGCTAGTGCCAAGGTTTAGGATTTCTAGTAACATTTTAAAGATTTGATTGGCTCAGTTGTTTAACTGTGATAAAAAACTGTTCACCTGACCTCTATCAATGGGATGAGGACGAGTGGGAACAATGACAATTTCATTCTGAGAGAATCAAACCAGGAAGCAGGACGGATGTTGGCTGCCATGTGCTCTTGAATCTGGATCCTCTCGTTGACTCATGAGATTCCAGAGCTGCTCTGGTTTGTTAAGTACGGTTGTGTCAGATCTCACAAAGCCTCTGAGAACCGGAGCATCTTTCCCTCTATGTAAGATAACCACAGACGCTGTTGATAGAAAGGTCTCTGCTCTCGACGTGTTGTAACAACATGACTCAGATCAGCACCAGGATGGAACTGTCAGGGAGTCGATGGTGTCTTACCTCCAGAATCGACCGTGAAGAAGAGCATGTTCTCACAGTTTGTGTGCCGTTGTGTTTTCTGGTCTCAGGTGGAACAACTCATTGAGCTCGCCAACTACCAGGTCCTGAGCCAGCAGCAGAAGAGTCGAGCTTTCTATCGCTGCCAGGCCACTCGGCTGATGACCGGCGCCGGCAACATCCTGAAGAAGCACGCCGCCGATCAGGCCCGCAAGGCGGTCAGCATGCACGAGGTCCGCTCCGATGTCGGTGACAACGACCCCATCTCGAAGATCTTCTTTGAGCCCGGCTCCTACCAGTGCCTCGAGAACTGTGGCACCGTGGCCGTCAACGTGATGCGGCGGGGGGGCGACCTGAGCAAAACGATCAGCGTGGAGTACCGGACAGAAGACGGGACGGCCAACGCCGGCTCGGACTACGAGTTCACCGAGGGCGTGGTGGTGTTCAAGGCCGGCGAGACGCTGAAGGAGATCCGCGTGGGGGTCATCGATGACGACATCTTCGAGGAGGACGAGAACTTCCTGATCCACCTGTCCAACGTCAGGGTGTTGACCTCCGAAGGCGAGGAGCCCGATGAAGGCGAGGCAGCGAACCACGTGGACTCGGTGGCCTGTCTCGGCTTGCCCGCCACGGCCACCGTCACCATCTTCGATGACGACCACGCCGGTATCTTCACGTTCGAGGAGCCTGTTTGCCACGTGAGCGAGAGCGTGGGCACCATGGAGGTGAAGGTGCTGAGGACGTCGGGGGCTCGCGGCGTGGTCACGCTGCCGTACAAGACGGTGGAGGGAACCGCCCGAGGCAGCGGCGAGGACTTCGAGGACTCGCACGGCGTCTTGGAGTTTCAGAACGACGAGATCTTGTGAGTAACGATGTCTCTTTGAATTCCAACTCTCTGGCTGAAGTTGTTCTTGTTGTTGCCGCTCTGTGTTTGAGAGAGAGAGGGTGTGAGTGAGATGTGGAGGTCGCGTCAAGCCGACCGCTCATCGGGGACAAAACCAACGATTCCCCACTCCCTCTGTTTTTGAACTTGTCTCTCTTCTCTACTGTGACTCTTCATTCTCTTCTCTTATCGCTCTGTTCTTTCCTCTTTGCTCTGGATTGTGCTGCTGATTCCAGGTTCCTTGTTTTCTACGTGCTGCTCTGTACAGTCAGCACAACGGACCTGATCTATCGGATCGTGAGCTGCCAACAACTCTGGGAACTGGGTTATTGTTTTGAGATGGTGTGTGGTTTGAATCTCAAGTAACCCTCGCTGGTTGCTGGGAACATATACAAATAAACAACTTCAACAAATGAGCAGCAGGGAAACTGGGTGACGCTGGGGGGGGGGCATCCATCTATTCAACTTAATGTGACCACACAAAGGCGTTTTAATAAAGAGTCCCAGTTGCCCTTTTAGGTGACTTTATGCTGTGTGTGAACCACTTAGGCCGCCGGAGGCTCCTCTGTTGTCTTTCCTGTGTGAACAGGACTTGAAGCTCTGTTGGAGGCTCCCTGCTGTGAAGCTGCTCAGCCACAGTTCAGAGCTCCTCCTGCCGGACGCAGGGACCTTGTTATCTGAAGGTTCATGGTTTCTGTAGGAGCTGGTTTCAGGAGGCCTGTGATGTTCTCTCGTCCTGACCATCTCACCACGTGGGGAGTGAGCTCCAGCTTCAGACAAACGTTTGTGCGATGCTCGACACGCTGGCTCGACACCAGGTCCTTGCCTGTTCTTTAAATCTGTTACTGCTGTAAACAGTAAGTGCTCATTACAAAGCTTAGTTGCATGTTAAGCCTTTATTGCTCTGTTAGTGGATTTGACTTGTTAACAGTCGATGTCCGGCTCATTGGAGCATCTGCCCTCTCCACTCTCATGTCTATCTCTTTTGTCCTTGTGCGATTTGTGTTCTCATTGTATTTAAAAGGTCTTGTAGGTGTTGTTACAGTGCAGTGTTGTGTATGTGCAGGTACAGAGTGTAAACCTGAGAACACGTCTTCATCCCGAGCAGCAGATCTTTTCACTCTGGGAGGTGAAATTACTGTTTTCCAGTAAACGCTCCGTGAGGCGCACCACTAATTTGTGTGTTGATTGCTTATCTGTAAAACGCACAATAAGGTGGGCTACTGGCTGCTCTTCCTATCGCACACACATGCCTGTCGGGGGCGGCGTGTTCCCGATGTCAACACAAATAACTGTTTGCTGTAGAGCCGTCTCATGGAGGCCTGTTAGTGAGTCGACCTGTTTCACGTGTTGGTTTGTGGGAGTTGTCATAAGACGCAGACCAGTCATCTGATACCAGCTCTGCTAGGAACTGATCTGAGACTCATTGTATTGATGGACTTCTTTCACCTGACAGGGACATTTCATCCATTCAGTCAACATCGGTTCAACGACTGTAAATAAAATCAATTTCAAGGTTTGGACTATTTGTTGTAGCTTGGATTTCTACAACCAACATTAGAGGTTTCTGTCATTATTTGTTATTTCTTTTACTAACACTATAGTTGATTGTCCTTTTTCCTCAGGCAGGTCAGGATAAAGTGATATATGATGGATTTGAGTTTGGAGACGTGTTCCTGCAGAGTGATGGGAGGAAAGAGTTCGCTCTGGTTGGCTTCACATGTTTCTGAGATAGAAGGAGTTTTTAATGACATGAAAGAAAGTGCACCGTCATGATAAGTGCATGTGAAAGATGGCGTCTTAGCAACAGACTCTCACTCGGCTGTTTTCGGTCAGATTTGAAGCAGATGTCGGCCGAGCTGTCGTTTCAGCCTGTGGCCGGCTGCATAGTTTCCATAGCTTGTAGCTCTATCAGCCAGGACTAAGTGGGCTTTAATAACACTTTGTCTAAATCAAGTGATGGACTGTCCTCCTGGCTGTGTCCTGGTTACTGTGCTTCTTTAAAGGGAAGAGACCCAGAGGACGAGCAGACTGACTTGAGACCAGTGAGTGAAGGAGTAAATCAAACCTTTAATAGAACGCTAGAGGTTTGCAGTTGGGTTGGGGGGGCAGATATGAATCCTTCATATGAATCCTACACAGACCCACCGGTCGGTAGCTGTTTGTTTTCCACATTTAATTTACAAGAATTAATTTTTTAATTTGATTTAAATTCAAAATCTATGTATATTTAGTTGCATTTGTGTTTGTTATTAATTAGCTACTGTTAATAAAGTGGTTGATGTGCTCTATCACTTGGAAGGTCTGGACTCTGCTCTGCTCTGAGATAATAGAAGTGATAATACATGATTTGGTGCGATACACATAAATGACTTGAACTGAAATGTGTACGTTCTAAACGTCAGCCTCTGTTTTACTCCAGACTTCAGACGTACTTATTGTTTGTGCTCATCTTTAGTTGTTGAATCCATATTTGTGTCCAGACTTCAGATGTTTACATGAGAGGAAGATGCTTCGTCTTCACACCTTAAATGAGACACGAGGTAAAAATAGATTGTGTGGATAAAAGCCCCTGAATGTGGATGTGTTGTGACAACGACATAAAAGAACACAGGCATATGCATAGTATGTTTCCCAATAGAAAGAGAGTGTGTGTGTTACACAAACCCGACACCTTCCTTCAGGGAACAACTGAGGACAGTTTTGCTGCAGAATCACGAAATAGCTGAACTAAATAGATTTTCCTCCAGGCTTCCTCTACCCTGATTCTGTTTCTCTGATAAAGAGAGAGGGGAAGAGGGAGGGAGAGATAAACGAGCGTGAACGGAGGTGAAGACAGCAGGGGGGGGGGTGGAGGGCGGAGGGAGCAGCGCTGTGAGGGAGAAAAGATTCAGACTCCTGAAAGTTTCCCCTCGTTTACTTTTCTCTGCTGTCGCCTCCCAGTTCTACTGGTGTGTGAGAGGCCCTGTGCACTTTGTGTCTGGTGCAGTTTGAGAGGAAGGGCTGACAGATGGAGGTGTGTGTCTGTGTGTGTGTGTGTGTGTGTGTTCCAAAATGAAATGTCAGTTTAAGGGAATCGTTGAATTCTTCGTCCCACTGGCACATGATGTGTGGCTTCTGTCCTGAACAATACGTTTCTATTGTATTCTTGTATTTCTGATGCAACACATCTGCTACCACAGCTTCACCACAGCTGTCCCATGATGAGCACTTTTATCCAGAGCACCTTCCCTCACCCTGAGCCGCTCTATTTTTAATTTGGTTGCTCCTCATGGAATTACCAGGACACTTAACACAAAATGGGTCAGCAGTGAAACTGTGTCTTCAGACAGAGAAGAGGAGAGTTGAGTTAAATTTATAATAATTCCATAAACTATAAGGTGCAATCATTTCTAACCTGTGTGTCTGTGGCAACAAGATGCACAAACATCAGTTACAAGAATGGACAAAGGTAGAAATGGAGACGCACACAATAGGACATGTGTATACACACAGGTATTCTCAGAATACACTCGATGGACAATAGCTTGGCTTTGAGTTTACCTCAATGACCTTTTGACCCTGTGAGGCTGTACATGAATAGATCACACACACACATACACACACACACAAACACAAACACACACACACACACACACACACACACACACATACACAAACACACACACACGGACAGAATGAGCCAATAATGCAATTAAAATAAATAGGCAGCCAGTAGAGAAACATGGTGGAATCGTGAATCAAATCAAATCGAATTATGCTCCCTCCCACACACACACACATACACAAAGAATCACACAGACACACACACACACACAGACACACACACACACAGTCACACACGTTTAACAGACTGGGATGTCACACTCCAATAAACCAGCACAGATTGGCTTTTTGAGATGCAGGCTTCGAAGAACGTGGGATGTGCATATGTGGTGCAGTCATACATATTTCGCATATGGGAACATTCTTCTATAAATACAGACAGCAGTGATTTTCACCTTGAAATAGTATTTTTCTATCTATGCAAGTTACATTTTCATCAGGCTTTAATTAATCAGAGCTCACGTGTTCGATTCCCATGAGAGGTCATTGTCGGCTCATGACAACTGCTCCAGATGTCAGTGACTTTTAGACTAAGAAACCATCACAGGTCTGATGTCTCGACTCAGATTATTAACATCCCAGTTTGGATTTCACACTGGTTCGTACGGGGGAAAGAACCCATTTACATCTGGGAGTGGATTTGGTTCAGGGCCAGTTTCAGAGTTTGGACATTGAGCGATTGGGTTTGATCCTTGGCAGAGATGTGCACTGTCCCAGTGGTTTATTAATGTATTTGTTAAGAGCCTCTGTGACGGGAAACCCTTCCCCATCATCTTTAGCTTGTCTTGCTAACGATGCCTCTTTGGTCATTTAAAGGAAATGTCACCCAGCAGGATGGACAGAGTTCTATCTGTGAGGAGAGAGAGAGTCTCTGAGTTTCCACGGAGGTCAGCGTTTGTGTCGGGCTCAGTTCCACAAGGTTCTAAAGAATTACATCTCAATCAATGTCCCGAAAGTCTCTGGTCCAGATCATTACGCAGTCCCACGAGGACTCTGGTTGATTCGCTGTGAGCAGCACTTAATGACGACCCATTGATCAGCCTTCATTTCACAACTCCATTGAAACGATGAGAGAAGTGGACGAGGCTGAAATGAGCTGGTTTCAACTGAGACGCAGAATCGTTCAGGAGGTAGAGTACGAGTCTGCTCCTCAAGAAGAAGAAGGGAGAGCGGGAGGAGAAGAGAAGAGAAGAGAAGAGAAGAGAAGAGAAGAGAAGAGAAGAGAAGAGAAGAGAAGAGGAGAGGAGAGGAGAGAAGAGAAGAGAAGAGAAGGGAAGGGAAGAGAAGAGAAGAGGAGAGGAGAGAAGAGAAGAGAAGAGAAGAGAAGAGAAGAGGAGAGGAGAGGAGAGGAGAGAAGAGAAGAGAAGAGAAGAGAAGAGAAGAGAAGAGAAGAGAAGAGGAGAGGAGAGGAGAGGAGAGAAGAGAAGAGAAGAGAAGAGAAGAGAAGAGAAGAGAAGAGAAGAGAAGAGAAGAGAAGAGAAGAGAAGAGAAGAGAAGAGAAGGGAGGGATGAGAAGGAGAGATAGGAGGGGGTGGGGGGGGAAGAGAGAGAGAGACTCTGAAAGAGACGGAGCAGAGGAGGAGAAGAGATGAAAGACACGAGAGGGAGAGAGAGACGGGGGGGGGTTGATTGTCTGTTTCTGTTTATTAAACTTTTGTCTGTGGATCATCAGCTTGAACCTGAAGCTCCATGTGGTCATGTGTGACTGGCCCCTCCTTCCTCCTGACCACTAGATACACAAACATCTTCTTCTGATGTCACAAAGACAACACACGTGGACACACAAGACACACAAAAAGGAAAAGGACAAACCAAATGAAGTGCTATAGATCTACAGAGTGATTGTGTTGATTACAGATCATCACACACGGAGCAGCACATCTGAGACGGAGACGTGAGAGGACCTGTGTTCACCCCCAGGGTCACCGACCAGGGGGTGAACTGAGCTGGGATTAGAACCAAGAACCCTCCTGCAGTGAGGCCACAGCTGGCATCACCATCAACTCCCAACTGTCAACTGATCAATGAGAAGAATGTCCTCAAAAAGAAAGAATCTTACAAATGAATGAAGATGTGTTTAAAATAAATGTCCCAGTCCTTCAGACACTTGATGAACAGGAGATTTCTAGTTGGATCCACCTCCCTACAGGCTGTCCCCGTGTCCTGCTGATGTCCTTGTGTCCTGCTGATGTCCTCGTGTCCTTCTGATGTCCCCGTGTCCTGCTGATGTCCTCGTGTCCTTCTGATGTCCCCTTGTCCTGCTGATGTCCTCGTGTCCTTCTGATGTCCTCGTGTCCTTCTGATGTCCTCGTGTCCTTCTGATGTCCTCGTGTCCTTCTGATGTCCCCGTGTCCTGCTGATGTCCTCGTGTCCTTCTGATGTCCTCGTGTCCTTCTGATGTCCTCGTGTCCTTCTGATGTCCTCGTGTCCTTCTGATGTCCTCGTGTCCTTCTGATGTCCTCGTGTCCTTCTGATGTCCTCGTGTCCTTCTGATGTCCCCGTGTCCTGCTGATGTCCTCGTGTCCTTCTGATGTCCCTGTGTCCTTCTGATGTCCTCGTGTCCTTCTGATGTCCTCGTGTCCTGCTGATGTCCTCGTGTCCTTCTGATGTCCCTGTGTCCTTCTGATGTCCTCGTGTCCTTCTGATGTCCTCGTGTCCTTCTGATGTCCCTGTGTCCTTCTGATGTCCTCGTGTCCTTCTGATGTCCTCGTGTCCTGCTGATGTCCTCGTGTCCTTCTGATGTCCCTGTGTCCTTCTGATGTCCTCGTGTCCTGCTGATGTCCTCGTGTCCTTCTGATGTCCTCGTGTCCTTCTGATGTCCTCGTGTCCTTCTGATGTCCTCGTGTCCTTCTGATGTCCTCGTGTCCTTCTGATGTCCTCGTGTCCTTCTGATGTCCCCGTGTCCTGCTCACCACTCGGCCTCTCAGCCCCATTCACTTATCCCATTATACAGCCACTCCTGTTTGTCAGCGACAGCTCACGTTACCATTCCTCTGCACAGTTTGGAATCCAGCCGCTGAAACCAGTACGGCCAGTTTGTCCCTGTTTGAATTTGTGGCCAGGAGCTGTAACCACTGCTCAATAAGACCCACAAAGAGGACGGAGACAAAGCCGAGGGCATCAATCTGCGGCTGCTTTTCAAAGCAGGGACAAAAGACCGGTGGAGGCTTCACACATTGCATGTTTTTACGGTCAAGGCTTTTATTGTGAAAAGCCAAACAGCTAAGGGTTTCATCTCCTATCGGAGGATGTGAGGCTGAGAGGATTCTTCTCCTGAAACAATGTAGGAATCAAACTCTGGTACAAGGTCACTTCAAGGACGTGACAAGACCAGAATCTGTGATCATCTGAGTCCGAGCAGTGAGGGATGGATCCGTCCTCGGCTGAAAGGTCAGAGATTAATCAGGCTCTGCTCAGGTCGGGTATCTCGTTGGGAATCTGCTCCGATAGCGGTGCTGGATCGATTCCTCCCCCCCGGTGCCAGAGGACGGACCCGCCACGCCTCTGCAGTCGGCCCTGAGCTCCTCTCGCTTTCTCTCAAATCAGAAACTCTCTCAATGTGTGAAACAGAACCAACCGGGTCGAGCCACTCGTCCCTCTCCTGCACACGGTTGATTAGGAGCAGAGGATCGTGTGGACGGGATTCAAACCTGTGGCATCTCCTCATCTGCCGTGCAGCTCCGTGCTCGGCGCTTTAATAAGAGCGCTGGTGATTCCCCCCCCCCCGGCCTGTCTGCTCTAAGTAGTTTTAATGGATGACTACGAGCGAGCTAATACTATTATGCTGATGTTAATTTTTTGGCGAGCGGGCCGGTGATATTGGAGCTGAATCTCACCGGGTTATTTATCCTCCACATTAGTCACAGAGGCACCACGGCGGCAGGAAGAGGGCCAACTCTGTCTGTGTGTGTCTGTGTGTGTCTGTGTGTGTCTGTGTGTGTCTGTGTGAAACACATGTATCATTATTGTTTAGGTTCTGGATTGTTTCACTCGTATTAGATTGTGTTGGATCTGCTGCTGAAACCTGAGACTCTGTTGGAACCTCAGAGCTCAGGTTGTGTTACTGCTGCTGAGGACTTTCACATGTGGTTGAAAACAAAACAGAGCGAGTGTGTAGTCCGGCTGCTAACCTGACAAGATGATGCCTAAATACAACAACACACTAAAGGGTCAAAGGATTGTGTTCATACAACACTTCTCTTCTATCGAGCACTCGAAGCACTTTGCAGTTCAAGTTGCAAGCAGCCGTACAGGCAGCACTTCTATATGATGTCCTTCTTTATTACATTGTGTTTATTGTCAGGTATCAGGGTTCAGTCTCTTGCCCAAGGACACCTCGGAATGGGATTGTACCCCCAACCCTCTGGTTAGTGGATGAGCCAGATGGAACGATATAACCTGTATGTTGGTTTCTTGGTTTGTTTGTGTCTTTGTTTGTCGGCAGGATAACACAAAAACTACTCATCAGATTTGACAGCTAGTGGAAGGACAAAGGAATATTCAATCATTTATACATCATCATAAAAATCAAGCATTTTGAAATTAGCCTGATGGATTTCAGGAGCCTGTGGCGAGGTGAGGAGCAGATCTGATCTGGGTCACGATGGTTTGAACTGAGCTCGACTCGTCGGGTTCAGATCTCAGGTCTGCAGCTCTACTCCATGGAGGAGGTTCTACTCTCAGTTTTGTGTTTATGGCTGAAAGTAGTGAGGTGGACCATTCTTCAGCTCGTAGCTCGTCAATCAGGAACACGTCACTTTCTGTTTTGTGTGTTCCTGCATGTTTTCAATTTGCACATCAACACCTGCTCCGCATGCAGAACATGCTTTTACTTTGTAAACTTAGCATGCCGCTCTATCAGGGCCCTGCTGCTCCGGGCAACCAGGGCGATGGCTGGTGCACTATGCAGTCGACTGCTGCCAGTTGTAGTAAAAGAGCATTTCACGCCCTGCTGGGCCTCCCTCTCTCTCCCTCGCCCTTTCTGCTGCACATTGTACTGCACTGACAGAGAGCGAGGAGGAGGAGGAGGAGGGAGAGGGAAATCAATGGATGAAGAGGAAACGTGATGAAGGACAGACGAGGAGAGGGGGGGGGGGGGGGGGGCTCGGCGAAGCAGAGCTGGAAAAATACAAATTCACTTCAGCTGACCCACACAGCACAAACAGATTGAATGTTCATATCAAACCAGAGTCGAAGGAGAACATTAAAACTCAACACCTCAATGAAACTCAACTTACACATTCCCTCATTCCCTAATTGTCGCCCCCTCCTCCACCCGCCCCTGTCCCCTTTGTGTTTTTTGTGTTGCATGGGAAAGGGGCTAACTACTGCCTGCCCCCCCGTCCCCCCCATCCTGTTCTTTCACAGCAGCACCAACGAGTCTGCTGGGATGTTATCACACATTACACCTGATGGATTGCACCTCTTAGCTGGAATATTCTGCTTAGGGCTGATTTACTCCACGCTCCCCGTCCGGGGCTCCGAGCCAGTCATCGGCTTCACGGCTGGAGAATGTGTTTTCTGTTTATAACACGTTCCAGCAGCCGACACAGTTTGGGTCAGTTAGCATCGAGGGGACATTTTCCATGAAGGACGAGGCCTTGTTTGGACTAACGCTGGTTCAGACGTGGCCGGTGATGAGAAGAAGGAGATCACTGCCTGAGCCACTTGTGAGCACTTAGCTGAGGAGGGCAGAAAGAAATGCAGGTGTTTAAAGTCTTCTGGTCGTGGGTGGAACTGCAGCTGCACGTTCACAGAAAGCTCCTGAAATCATCTGCATCACCGACGCAGGGAATGAACAAGAACTCTGATTCAAAATCACATTCTAATTCAGTCTTTGTTCAGTCAGGATGTTAAGGATTTGATTTGATTTGCACACTTGAATCCTGAGTCTGAACATGAATAAGACTTTGTATAGTTTCCGGGTCGAATCCGGGACATTGTGGGCGGGGGGGGGGGGGGGGGTGGAATGGCCTTTCACTGATTTATCTCCTCGGATACAGAAGGTTGCTCCGGCGTCCAGGAGCCATTTGTAACGAGCGTGGAATTGGTGAGATTGTGTGTTGTCCTGTTTGTCCTTGGCTACACAAAGTGGAGAGGACCTTGCTGCACATTTTAGATCACGTAGTCGTACGAAGGTTTTCTACGTTGTGATGATATTTTTCTACTGAATGATTCAGTGGAAGCTCTGGATTCAGAATCGTCTCACCGACGCAGATGATCCTTTTATTTTTAATCTTATATTGTTATTCTCTGACACAGGGGAGGATATTATTTCTATCAAAAGCCTGATCCGTGTTCATAACGTCCTCCACAGTTCATATCACATTCCTGAACACGCATCACACTCTGTGATACAGACCTGGAGCTGCTTCTGTCTGATGTCAGGTGGTAGTGATGATGCCGCTCACAGTTTATTTATCACTCAGTCGTTTTTCTTCTTCTTGCTGCGTCCTTCAGTTTTCTGTTCAGCCAGAGGAGAGAAGGGAAGTGTTAGTCTTCCATTTAATGTTATTTCCTTTCAATGCAAACAAAAAAGCTGTGATATGAATCTTTTGTGTATTCATGAAGATAAAATAGTCCTTCAGGGACGTTTTTGGCCCGGAGGCAGAAGGTTTCCTCCCCCCCGGTCTAACAATTCTGTAGCTAAAGATTTGTACGATTCAGTTAAAGAAAACAAAAACGATAAGAAGTGGAAAACAATCAGCTTTTAAAACATGCAAAGCAGGATATTCTGACTTTCTGCTGTGAGGTGATTTGTATGTAAACCTCCTGAAGCCCACCTGCTGACACATCTTTATTCTCAGTGTAGAGGTCAAGCTTCTTCATTCCTGGCCCACTGCGGCTCCTCGTTAAAGCTGCGCTCGTTAAGTGCTCCTCCAGGCAGCTCTGAAACAAACTAGAGCAGAGTTAGAGCATCGAGCTGGAGGACGGAGGACGCTCTGGGAGGCGAGGGGACGGGAAACTGATCTGTGGCCAGCACCACTGCAAAGGCTTTGATGGGAGGGGGAGTCCTGCCCGGAGCTGAGCTGGGATAAATAGCTGATAGCAGTCACAGTGGGGATAGTGAGTGAGACACACACACACACACACACACACACACACACACACACACACACACACAAATAAATCCTTGCTCCTGTGATCTCTGCATGGTAAGAAAGCACACAACAAGTACCAGGCTCCCGGGTTAAGTGCATTGTTGGATAGTTTTTCTCTGTCTCTCTCTTTCTCTCTCTCTCGCTCCCCCCCCCCCCCCCCCCTCTCTCTCCACTGCAGCAGCTGCAGTGTAAGTGAATCTGTTTGAGCTCCAGAGCACAGAACCCCTGGTTCACACATAGATCTGATCCCGTTTCCCTCTCTTCTGCTCGGAGCGGCTCTACGTCCACATGCTGATCAGGAGACGCTCTGTTCTCTGATTGATTTCACCTCTTCACTCCTCTTCTGTCAGGAGGATTTAGGTCTTTAAAGCTGGAGGGGAACAGAAATCTTAGATTTTTTCCGCTGTTGTGTCGTCTTATTATATTTTTTTTAGATTTAAACCCTCATGTCACTGCTGCGTGGCCCTCCCCCCCCCCCCGTGGCAGGATGGAGATGTTCTGTGGCAGAGACGTGCTGAACATCGATTGAGGATTGTGGTTTTAGGAGGCAATATTCTTCGACAGTGGAAAAACCTTGTCATGCCACAGGATGAGTTTTCCACGTGATCTATGATGAGTGGATGTCCCAGTTTGCCAGGGACAGTGTCTGGAAGTGATGCTCGGAGTGATGCCCTCAGAACTCCACCGATCAGTCACACTGTCCGTGTGCGTCCGTGTTCAACGGCCACATCGTAACTTCTGATGAGGTAGAAGTCAGGAAGCGGAGCACAGGCCTCCTCAGACCTGCCGGCTCTGTTCTTCTGTGCATTGTTGCAAAGGCATGTCGACGTGCACGACAGTTTTTTTCCAAATTACTAGCAGCCATGCGTGACTCAGATCCCTCCCTCCCTCCCTCCCTCCCTCCCTCCCTCCCTGCCGCTGCACACAGCAACACAATCTGGTGGCTGCAGGCGCACGGCTCATACTGCAGAGCTTCATTCTAAAATAATTATTAAAATGTCAGGAGTTATTGGGATAAATGTTTTACCGCGTGTTCTAATCTGGTGAAGATGGGGGTGTGATGGGAGGTGAGTGATGATGTGTGTGTGTTCTCGGGCGGCTTAGGGTCAACGCAGCCAAAGGAATCATTGGGTTTGTGCCAGAACGTCTGGCGACCTCACTTACACTCTGACTCAACGGATCTGGATCACAGTGATAAGCCCTGCACCAGTGCTTCCTCCACACTCTGCCTTCCTGCACCTCCGGAAGCCCCCAGACAACGTCTCAGAGACTCGGACCAAAGTTTGAGTTGCACCTGAAGCTGGTAATTATCCGTTAGTCACGTGAAAAGACCTGATACCAAACCCCCGAGGCAGCGGGGAATCTAAACCCATCACATGTTGAAATGAGGTCTGGTCCACTCAGTAGAGCTCTTAAAGGAACAGTTCAACGTTTTGGAAAATATGAATATCTGATCTGATGCTGTGAGTCACTCATGTGTCTGTATGAAGCGACATCCAGCCCACACTCACCTCAGCTCATGTGTCTGTGTGAGGGAGAATTAAAGGTTATACATTCATACAGTGCGCTTGTGCATATGTTTAATACATGTGTGCGTACTAATATTTTGCATCAGATCCTGTGGGATCCGACCCCACTGAGTTCTCCCGCGATCTCCGGGATAAGAGGATAATTCGGGAATTCCAAGATAGAATTCCCTCGCGGCTTTTCCCGTCCTGAAAGTGTAATGGTGGAGATGGAAAGGAGGGATTTGGTGCATGTGTGTGTGTGTGTGTCTGTGTGTGTGTGTGTGTGCGCTCCATGTCCTCATATATCACAGCTGTCACGAGCCGCCGGCCGCCATAGGAGCTGAACCCAGGTTCGTCAGTTGAACTCTGGGTAACACGTGAGCTCTTACAGGAGGTTCAGCCCCTGCAGGGAGGTTGGAGCTAGATTTTGAACATGGAGGCAGCATGATCACACACACACACAGACACACACAGACACACACTGAACACACTCGCACACACAGATAGTAGATGTAGACATGATTAGTTCACATTAGTCCAGCGTAGTGTTTTCAAAGTGTGCGTCTATGTACCTGTCTCTTCCCCCCCTCAGTTTCCTGTTTGGAGAGGAACTCGGGGGGGGCCTCTAAGTGTGTTAAGGCTAATTGCAGGTTTTTAATGAGATGACTGATTGATGCTAAACGGACTCTGGAAGGTTTGCTGGTTCGAGGCAGTTCACCAATTAGGTGTTTGTGCTTTTGGCAGCTTGTTGTGAGGCTCCCAACAATTAAAATAAAAAAGATAGATGAGAAGCTGCTGACATCTACTGTTTGGTTTTAACCTTCAAACTCATTTTAAAAGTCATTTTTACAGAACTAATCGATAGATTTCATCAGATTTAGATTTAATCTTGTCTGGACTCAAAATCCCTCAATTCCAACACGACAGAAAATCCTCCTAAACTTTATTACGTTATTAATTCAAAGCAAACCGGGATAAATGACTTATTTTATATAAATATGGTTTCATGCAACATCATTATATTTATTCTAATATCAGCCCTGACCCAGACAACCTCATAAATGAGACGCAGCCGGTGAAATAAAATGGAAGAGGCAAATCCATGGCCTCTCTCATCTGTCAGCGATGGCAGCTTGTCTATATGTTGGAGGTCGGAGCTTTCCCACAATGCCCTGGTGGCCCCGCTGCCTGGCGCCCCGGTGACAAGTGTCTCTCTGGTGAGCCATGATTGGATGAACAGACTGTCAGAGAGCACAGGCCCCCTGACTGTGTGTGTGTGTTAGTGTGTGTCTGTGTGTGTGTGTGTGTGTGAATATGTATGACTCCACATGTTGACAGGGAGGAGCGACCTCATGGCTGCTTCATACCTCGTGCTGACACACAGACTGACACCTCATTTATTTCCCTTACACTCAACCTCTGGTCTCGACCTCTCGACTCGATGCAGGACGAGTCACGACACAACGTTTGACACATGGTCCATAAAGTACGTTGCAGCAAAGTGTTTCCCAGTTTCCAAGCTCAAACTTTTCTTTGAGCTTGTTCCTCACCCGCTCCCGAGGGAAATCTCTTTGTCCGGTTAATTCCTCAGCAGCCCTCAGGGAATATTGTCTGTTTGCCCTGTGGTGGCTGGCGGTGGTGCACAGGAGGTTTATTAGAGCTTCATCACTGAAGCTCAGCTCCCGGCTGTGGCTGGACCCGAGGCCGACTGAAGCACCGAACCAGAACCGAGTCAAAACACTGAATGTGTGGACGTGAACCCTGAAGACCAGCGAACTGGAAGAGGCTGAGATTGAGTTGCTAACAGATCAGACCTGAAGAGTCCAACTTTACAAACCTTTATGTGTTAGTAATGTGTTCTTCTTTCCTGTGGTATGATAGCTTTCAGAACCACGGGGCTGAGCAGTAGTAGTGAGTAGAGTGTGTGTGTGTGTGGGGGGGGGGGGGGCAGCGTAGATTGAGGCTATCAGCTGATCCGGTTTCTAATGTAGCACAACTCCCATGATGCTGCAGAAGACGAGCGAGAGCGAAAGCGAGAGCGAGGGAGATAGCGAAGCCTCAGGCTCTCCATCTCTCTCTCTCTCTCTCTCTCTCTCTCTCTCTCTCTCTCTCTCTCTCTCTCTGTCTCTCTCTCTCTCTCTCTCTCTCTCTCTCCACCACGCTGTCCCCCTCATTCTATCCTTCTCTCAGGCAGACTTTAAAGTGTTTCATCACTCTGAGCTTTCTGCTGATCTCTTTGAACTCTTCTCTCCGAATGCTTCCTCTCACTCTGAATCCTGATTCTCGAAGAAGAGTTTTACATATCACGACAATGAGATAAGAACAGTGGATGTTCAGTCACTGTATTTGTATTAAAGTCTAACACCTGAAGGGAGCCTGTGCAGGTGTTGACCACTAGTAGTGCTGTCGAGCAACGTATGTGTAGATCCATGTTTCTGTTTATGATTCACATTCTGCTGTTTGCAGCACAGACTGTAAAATGGACTCTGGGTCCAGGAGGTAAAGCCAATGAAGAAAAATAACAAGATGCGTCAAACAAAACGGCAAAAACCTATTTATGTATATAACCACGAGCAATATAATAATTGGAAACATAACTTTCATTTAAGAACCTCCAGAGTTTACCTTTAAGCATATCCTGCACAGTGTTGAGTGAAAGAAGGCAACGACCTTTAGTAATTACCACGTAAAGTGTTGTTTTTAACACAATCCCAGAGTTTAGTTGGAACCGTTTCTGAGGAGCAGCACATTCCTCGTGTGTGCACTGACTCTCAGCGTCGCTCTGTCTCCTGTGACCTCGGACGCTTCAGAGCATCTCTCATTCTGCGACTCTGGATCTGAAGCCAGCAGCCGACTGCTACGTCCCCGGACTCCACCTGTGAAGTCGAGCTCTGTGGAGGTCGGAGTCTGAACCTGTGGGTCGTGATTCACAGAGGAACATTTTGACGGGTCACTGGTTCCAGTGGGACGCGACCATGTGACGGTTCATCGACATGCACGACAGAAGGAACCTGAAGCCGGAGCCATCGTTCATTTTATTATTTAATCTGTGACAGAAACAGGAATGAGACCTTTTGACCTTTGACTTTAGAAGAGGTCAACTGGGTGAGAATTTCCTATCTTTACTTTGATTGAGAAACGGGCCTGAAGCAGTCGAGAGCTGTTGGCAGCGCTCTGCAGGCGAGTGGGTGTGTTAGAGGCAATCAACACAAACCAGTGGGTCCAACAACAACTACAACAAACTACATGCACCACAAGCAAGTGCATGAGGAATGGGGGGGGATGTGCAATGCTAATGTTATTAAGTTTGTACTGTGCAGAGAATACCTGTTAGAAAGACAGCCATCGATCCACTGCCTCTGCTCCTCTGGACTCGGGTCTCAGTGGATCCAGATGGGATATTTAGACCCTCCTGAGGTCTACCCAGGGTTTCCCTTCACTTTGGTGGAAGGCGCCCAGGAGGCACCACCAGGCAACTACCTGGACTGTACCATTTCCAGAGTTCTACTCCGATGCCCCCCCCAGACATCCCGACCTCCTCACCCTCTCTCTGCCAGTCACTACCCAGAGGCTGTTCTGCTGAAGCTGCACCGACCTGCCTGAATCTAGATAACCTCCTCCACACCCAAGAATAGTTTTAATGTCCATGTTTCCATGACTCACAATAACATTGGACCAATCGGCCAATCAGCAGCGGCCATAACAAAGTAAGATGTGAGCTTCCTCTCCGTCTCTCTTACGATCTGTTTACAATCGCTGAGATCCTCACGAGCTGGACGGCAGGCCAGAGCCAGACGCCGGCTAATATAGACTTTAAATTGTTTACACACCGACACACACACACACACACACACACACACAGACCTACTGTTGCCCTTCTGTCTGTTGTACGTCACACAGAGAACAAACAGGGACAGGCAGACACTGGCCATGACC